>NC_048284.1:32578362-32608587 GCF_009762535.1 Notolabrus celidotus | reverse complement strand
TGCTGCTGCCTCACGATCTCCTCCAGCACGCGGGAGTTATTCTTCTGGAACATCCCTGAGGAGGAGAAACAGATTACCAATGAAGCACAAAAATAAGACACATATCTATTTCACAGAGACGCTGGAGGAGAGGATCAGGATTCCCCCCTCTGTCTGAATTTAAATCAAACACCAGACACTAAAGGTGCATTTTGACCAAGAGTTCCGGGGTCTTTTAGCCCCCTGAACTGGGTTCCTGTGCCCCCATTGTTGTCTGTGTTTCGACCACGGGCTGAAGTCCCGGGTAGATTGTGCAAATCAGGCCAGTGACATATGGAGGAAATAAAAGTTAATGCCCTACACCACCAGACCAGTAGAGGGCAGTAAAACAAAGACGAATGCCATTCATCACAGATGACACCATAGAAGCAGACGGACAGGCAGGTATCATTATGAGCAACACAACAGTTAGCCTGTTAGCATGAAGAGACTCAGCTAGCTCTGTTTTAGATGGTGCTATATTTCATCACAGATGGATTCACTGAATCAACACGTGAGAGGAGATAAGCGCGAGTAGCAAAGACGTTTCAACACGCCTTTAAAATCCTTTTGAACTCAAAAAGCCGTGGCAGAGATCGGCCGGTGTTTTGGTTTAAACAGCGACCCTGTTTACTGCCGACTTTTAGCCGGATGCATCCCTCATAAACGTCTTTAGACGATCATTAACTATCTGATGAGGATATTTTGAAATCTTAATAAAAACTAAACTAGTTTGCATTCCCAGGAACTCCCTCTGTGTTTCAACAGCTGTGTAAACTCCACAAACACTGACACGTTCAGCTGAAGGTCTCCAGTTTACAGGGTCACTTTTAAAACCGTAACACCGGGAGAGACGCATTCACTGTGGGCTGAGAGAAGACTACTGTTACAAGCTGCTAAATCAAGAGAATCACAGCTTTTTCTTTTGAAAAGTACACACACATACAAAAAAGATAGAACAAATAAAAACTAATGAAAGAAAGAGAAATCAAGTGAATCACAGATGTGTGTGATGTTATTGTGGACGGCGGGCGGAATAAAAACACTGAGGTTAATCTACCAATCAGACACGTTCAACATTGCAGGCCCTGCCCCTCGAAGGTCCTGGGACCTTTAAAAAGTACTACCCCCCTAGCAGGGGCTTTTCAGGGGGGAGATTAACTACCCCTGAACTAAGTTTAGACCCTGGTTCCTCCGGTCGAAACGCAGTAGTTCTGGGGTAAAGTTCCTGCGGTCGGAGAACGCCTTTAGAGACAGGTGGGGGGAGTTAGCATACATGTATAAAGGAAGGACATAAAAGTAAAGAGCATTAGAGCCGGTCTTTACTGCATGGTTTCATTATAAACTTGAGTTCAGAGGTGAGTTTTAAAACTGTTTGTCTTCACTTTATCTTGTTTCACACCCTCTCCATGACGCTGTCCAAACACAGGCGCTCACTCAGACTCACCAGGACACGAGTGTGAATAAATAAGCCACACATCAGATGATTAACCACATTTACAGCAGATACATAATGATAATAATACACAGTCTGATTCAGTCACGTCTGCTTCCTCTTCAGACACAGAGACTTTACTGTACGTCTGCGGGTTCACAATGTGGAACAAACTAATGTAACCTCTGCTGTCACATGACCGCACTGAAATAAAACACAGAGGAAGAGGGAGGAGGAGGAAGAGGAGGATCATTTCTTTACTTGCATTAAAGATGGTAAAATAATAACTTCATAAAAATCCAAACTACATATCAGACTATTAAGATGTTAAAGTTTAAGACAGCCATGAAATGTTACTGAGCAAGTGAAGCTGTCTGCCCTGCATGTACCTGGGTCTGTTCAGACCCCCTTCACTGGACCACCAGGACCAGGTCCTTTATGAGTATACAAAACATGTGGATGGGGGTCTTCTAACCTGTGAGTCATAATCCTGAACACACAGCAGCTGTTTGGAGCATACAGCACTTTAATATAAAGTAAACCAGCACAGTTCCAGCTGCTGTACATGCGGAGATATATATATATATATATATATATATGTATATTATAAATACAAGACTAAACCCAGCAGAGATCTCCCACACTGACCCTCCTCAGGTATGAAAACACCCTCACCGTGCTGGTCGTACACGCTGACATAGGAGATACCCACAGCCATACACCACACCACCAGGTTGGCTGTGTCCGTGTAGCTGAGCTCCTCCTCGGCCACCAGCAGGCCGATGTGTACCGGCAGCTTCTCCAGAGACCTGCCGTCAGACAGCCACCGAGCCCGGCGACCCGCAGCCCGGCTCCCGGTCACCGGGTTCGCGTTAGCATCGGGGTTAGCATGGTTTAACTTCTTCTGCTGGTCCGGGAACCCCGCTAAGGCCAAAGGGAGCAGCAGAGCGGCCATCGCCCGCTCCCACAGCCGGCCCTGAGCGCTCCGGAGCCGGACACGGAGCCAGGACACCAGCGCTCTGTTGACGTGGACCAGAAAGAGCAGGAGCCGCCATAAGAGTCCGTACAGCAGCGCCATGGCAGTCCAAGTCCCCCCCGGGAGAGAGTCTGTGAGGATACCCGCCACAGAGAGCCGAGCAGCCGGTTAACTCCTCCGTGAAACCCGCCTCATAAATCTGTTTCGGTGGATCTTGAGACGCAGTCCGCCGCCGCCATCTTCAACTCCCGTGAACAACCCCTGACCTGTGACCCCGCGGCGCGGAGCCCGCTGATTGGTCGAGACATTAGTGACGTGTCACTGGATCCGCCTTAACTGTCAAAGCCACATAATACTAGGAAAGCCTCTTCATCATTATTAACACACTAAATATAGAAAAGTGTCAGTAATCTGACAGAAGAGGACTCATTCATAGGGAGGAACAGAAAACTGAACCTTTATTTAATTATTATCAGAACAAATCTGACTTTTTTTAATGTCACGTGACCAAACTTAAGACCTCTCAGCTCAAATAAAAGTGTAATTCCCCTTTTTAAAAGACAGAAAAGTACACTGTACAAACATTATTATCAAAACCAAATCTAAAGAATGACCTGCGTCAAAATATCACTATTGTTTTAGGGAATCAACCTTCTGCAAGGAGTATTCAGCTGCTGATACAGTTCTACTCTGCATTCATTGAGTCTGTCCTGTGCTCATCCCTCAATGTCTGGTTTGGTTCTGCTACCAAATCAGATATGAGGAGACTGCAACGGACAGTCAGGACTGCAGAGAGTATCATCGGCGCCCCCCTGCCCTCCCTCTAGGACCTGTACTCCTCCAGGATGAGGAAAAGGGCAGGGAAAATCCTCACAGACACCTCTCACCCGGGTCACCACCTCTTTGACCTGCTGCCCTCCGGTCTTCAGAGCTCTGAGCACTAGAACATCCCAGCACCAGAGCAGCTTCTTCCCTCAGGCCGTATCCCTCATGAACAACCACACTGTAAACCACTAAAGACTCCTGCGATACATCACATACAGTACATGTGCAATAATTTGATTTCTGGTGCAATACCTCAATAACCATGTGCAATATTGTAATTTATTCCATGACATATTTTGTTATTATATTCATCTACTACATGTGCACTCTGGTCTAGGCTTATTAATTAATTTATGTCTTTAAAGTACCTTTATACATTTCTTTGTACAGATAGTATTTTTATTTTTATTTTGAATTTTCAGATTGTCCTTGCTGTCTTGTTGTGTCCTTATTGTCTTGTTGTAAAGTACCAGTGTTCCATTCACCACGTCAATTCCTTGTGTGTGCGAGCTCACTTGGCAATAAAGCTTTCTTGAATCTTCAATCTTGAATCTTGACTATATTATGTGGATTTTTTACTTTAATGACAAATGATCTGAAGATATAATTTTAATCACAATCTACAGAGGTGTAGCTGTCCATAAACAGAGGAGCAGATGATCTTACTCTAAAGTTTAAATGACCTTAAAATAAAACCTATCCTGTTTTCAAATGAGCCGAGCTGCAGGTTCAGAATCAGAATCAAAAATACTTTATTTATCCTTAAGGGAGGGAAATTCAGTCATTACAGAGCTCTAATAAACAGTATGTAAGAAAGTCAAAATATGAATAGAGGAAGGAATAAAATAAGATATAAATGTGAATAAGATGAAATAAAATAAAATAATATTAAAGTAAATACAAAATCACAGAATAGTTACAGTTATGTTCAAAAGTGCTGGGAATGAAGAAGATATATAAAAGGGTGTTAAAGTGGCAGGGATATTGCACAGTGTATTGCACGGTTATTGCACAGAGTACAGGTTATTGTTCAGGGATCAGAGATCAGTACTGTGTCGGCTGCTGCGTCATAATTAGATTTGTACTTTTTATTTATAATTCCACTTACTTACAGTTACCGGAAACTGGTCTTGTGGGTTCAACAATGTTTATTTGGGGTTAATGAAATAATCAGCAATTTGTTTGTATATTTGCTTCTTGTGTTTTGCATTGCTTTGATAGAAGAGCAGAAATAAGTTATTATTATTATTATTATTATTATTATTATTATTATTATTATTATTATTATTATTATTATTATTATTTATTAATGTATTAATTTTTTAATTCATTATTTTTTTAATTCATTAATGTATTCTTCTTCTTCTTCTTCTTCTTCTTCTTCTTCTTCTTCTTATTATTATTATTATTATTATTATTATTATTATTATTATTATTATTATTATTTTATTTTGTTATTTCATTTCATTTTTTTTTATCACTGACCCCTTTAAAAACAATATGGTGATGGTACAACATTGTCCTTTAAGATCAACATGTTGGCTGTTGTAGTTTCATTTATCACCACTAGATGGCATGCTGTCAAATAATGTTGAATACCAGCTTTCAGTGGCTCTGTACTGTAAATCATGTTTAAGCCACACATTCTTTGATTTCTTTGGGGAGGGGATCAATCAGTGAACTCTGTTAAACTGTGTATCACCTTCCTCCTCACAGATCCTCTTTGTTTTGTTTCCTCCTCCATCACTCTGTGTTTTATTCCTCCTTTAGCACACATTCCTCTTTTGTCTTTTTCACCTCAGGCTTTCACAAACACAGACTGTAAGATGCCTGGGAGCAGAGGAAGCTTCAGTTCTGCAGACATAAAGAGTGAGGAGTCTTTCAGAGAGAGACCTGAACATGACACAGTTCAGGTGGTTTGTTGCAGTCTGCAGGAGGATAATACAGGACAGAGAATACTGCATTGTGGAGCCCCTGAAGATCTGCAGAGGGAATACTTTTCCCTTTTTCATCTTGTGTGCACAAATTATTTTATTGTGCACTCAAATAATCATCTCGTGTGCTCAAGATAAAATGAATAGTTTGGGAAGTGGTTGTGTTTGCTCTCTTTTGCATGAGGCATAAACATTCCCTTTAGGCTCCAACATGACATTTATTCTGATAATAAGAGAAGCACATCTATTAAATCAATATATTTTTTAAACCATCATTTGAATCAGGCATATTCCAACTGAGATACAAAATCCTTTTTCAAAGTGGATCACTCCTCTAAACTGTCCCTGATGGAAACCAACTTATCTGATCATTACTGGAAACGAGAACCAAGATTACTCTTGAAAAGTGTCTCATTCTTGTGTGAAAAACAGACTTTGTGTTCAGAGGAGGCGTTAAAGCAAGAAAAAAGGACGACCTGGCAACACTGTTGTTGAATATTAACTTTTTTTGTTATTTGTGTTTGAAAAAGCAGACTTTAGTCCTGTGTACAAACCTGAATAATGTATTTATCATTTGAAATTGTATGTTTTTATTTGCCTCATTTATAAATTTTATTAGTATTCATTTATCTATTTCATTCATTTTAAATGTTGTATATTGTTATGTATCTATTTTAGTTTTTATAATTGTATTTATCCATTTCATTAATTTCAATTTTTTTATTTAATTATGCATCTATTCAATTTTCTATGATTTAATTAATCTATTTCATTAATTTTGTATATATATTAAGTATTTTGTTATGTATCTATTACATTTTTTTAATAGTTTTATTTATCTATTTATTCATTTGAAATTTTGTATTTTTCTATGCATCTATTACATATTTTTTAATTTCATTTAACTATTTCATTAATCTTAAATTTTGTATTTCATTATGTATCTATTTGATTTTGATGGTTTTATTTAACTATTTCTTTCATTTAAAATGTTGTATTTTGTTATGTATCTAATACATTTTTATTATTTAATTTATCTATTTCCTTAATTTTAAATTTTGTGTTTTGTAATGAATATATTTAATCTTTATAATTTAATGTATCTATTTCATTAATTTTCTATTTTGATATTTGTTTTATATGTATTACATTTTTTATAGATTTATTTATCCATTGCATTGATTTAATTTTTTTTATTTTGTTATGTAAGGATTAAATTTTTTATAATTGTATTTATTTATTTCATTCATTTTAAATTCCGGACCTTTTTTTATCTTTTTATTTTTTATAATTTAATTTATCTATTTCATTCATTTTACATTTAGCATTTTGTTTTGTATCTATCATTTTTTTTTATTAATTTAATGTATCTTTTTCATTATTTTAAATTTTTTACTTTGTTATGTATCTATTTAATTTTTATATAATTATATTTATCTATTGCATTCATTTTAAATGTTGTGTTTTGTTCTGTATCTGTTTTTTTTATATCATTTGATTTATTCTATTTCATCAATTTTAAATTTTAGGGTTTTTATTTATCTATTTAATTTTGTATATATTTTTAAAATCTATTTCATTAATTGTATTTCACTTTAAAAATGTGTATTTATGTATTTTATTATTTTTGAGGAGGAGGAGGGCGAGGGCGGTGTCACTGTGATCATCTCCCCCTGATCTCCCCCGGAGACCGGCCTGTGACGGAGGCAGGGAGCAGTTTCCCAGAGTTCATTGCGGCATCATGGCGGACGGCAGAGAGAAGGCGCTGCAGGACTACAGAAAGAAACTCCTGGACCATAAAGAGGTGGACGGACGGTTAAAAGAGTGTAAGAGAAACATTAATATGGATGTTTGTGATGTGACGGTTCTATAAAACCCATCAGTTATTGTATTAATGTGAGATTTGTGTTATATTTGACAGACAGACTCAGGCAGCTAGCTAGTGCTTTGTCATGCAGTTAGCTTCCTCATAGGAATGAATGGAAGTTAACGTTAGCTCTGCTAATGTTAGCTTAGCAGCTAGTAGAACACAAACAACAGTGACGTTAATGTTAAAACTGACAGTACGCTGAGTCATTACTGTTTAAAATAACCAGTCTGTTTTAGTTACTGCTGTGATAAAAACGCTTTAAACATCACATATATACAACGTCAACATGCTAAGCTAGCTGTTTAGAGCTAACATTGAGGATGTGTAACAGTCTGAGGTAACACAACCTGTTTACTCTGTTTGTTGTTGTTGTTTTCAGTGAGAGAGCAGCTGAGGGAACAGACCAAACAGTATGAGAAGTCAGAGAATGACCTGAAGGCTCTGCAGAGCGTGGGACAGGTAATCCCCCCCTCATGTGTCACCTGAGTGGGGCTCACATCTGACTCTTTTAATGACGTATCATCCATGTGTTTTCATGTTAGAACTCTCAGAAGGTACATAGTGGTTATTATTTGATGAAAACTATAACTGAGCAGAGTCTGATTCCACTGAACTGATCACAGCCACATGCAGGAACACTGTGCACACACTGCTCTGTCATTGAAAGGTTATTTTGACACAGAAAGACAGACAGGGCTTTACTTCAGTTGGTTTTAACATGTCTGCTCATCCCAAACAAACACATCTGGTGATTCAAACAATTAATACAGTCCAGTCCAACAGTCAGTGTTTTTCTGAAGACAGTACTTTGTAAAGTTGTCATTTTTAATCACAATAAAGGCGTTACACTCTACTTAGTGTCTGCTGATATTTGGAGTCGATGTGGGACAAAAATGCCTGGGCAGATTTTTCATTTTCTCAGTCAAACCCTGGCAGTAGGTGAGACTCTTGTGTTCGTAAAATCAGCAACAAGTGTAAAAAGATTGTCCCTACATTTAATAGAATTGTAGTTAATGATACTGAGCTCAGTACTGATCAAAATAATTGTGATTATTATTTTTACCAGAGTTGCGGGGGCCTTTGTTTTACTGTCAAGTTATTTTCACCAGGTTGTTTAGATCAATGTTTTAGACAAACTACATCACCTTTCTGAATCAGGACGGTTTAATGACCTGATCGTAAGTTAAAGTAGAATTAGAGACAGAGTTTCAGAGTCACACAGTGTGAGGGGTCAGCAGACAGACAGTGATGTTCAGACTGATTTCATTTGATCTGTTTTAACCTCCTCTGTTTCTCTTTCTCTGCAGATTGTTGGAGAGGTTCTCAAACAGCTCACAGAGGAGAAATGTAAGCTCACTTTAGTCCTGCTTTGTTTAAACTCACAGAAGTGATTAGGGGTGACCCTGACTAAGGATTTGCTTAGTTGAATCTGATTCGTCAGCTTTTCCATGTAGTCGACGAATCGTTGAATCTTTGTTTTTTTCTTCATTGATAGTCTGCATTATGGTGACCTTATGACGATATTACACATAACCATTTACAATAAAGAGGCCCATAGCTTAAAGTGAAAGGGACACCTGAGTATAATATGTATAACACATTTATTGTTTTAATCTATTGCACGCCAAAACAACGAGGTGATGAACGAGAAAAACTCAAATGATGACACCGTCCATCAAACATCAAACAACGTGACATTATAAATATAAAAGCAGACGGAATGAGCTCTGAGCACTGCACAGGATTCATCTGAAACATGTTTCAGTGTCCGCAAATCAAATTAATAGCAGCCGAGTCACATTACCACCACAGTCGTAGCACTCATATAATGATGTTGAAATTCTATTCATCCATGAAAATAAACCAAAACAGAACATTGTATTAGAAAGGAAAGAAGGCCTAATAAATAAATAACGGCTTAAACATTCAAATCAAACAGGAAGGACATCGGGAGATATTTAAATATGTTTCTCTCTGCAGAGAGCAGCACTGCGTGGGTAGTTTGTCTAACGTAAGGCTAAACATTTCTATAATGTTCAAAATCAAACCTGAACCAGCTAAAGGGTTTTTAAATCCCTTATCAGTACCTTTTCAAACAGCAGCCTCAAACTGTTTTTTGTGTGGTCTGGTAATCCTTGATCCCACAGCCCTCTTAGAACGACTCGTCGACTATTAAGGGTCACCCCTAGAAATGATATTAAATACTGCAGAGGGTCATCACTCACTGGATAGATGTTGTTGTCTCACTGTCATGTTTCAACCGCCTCCTGACTTTGATAAGACCTGATCTTTTTCAGCCAATGAAAACTGAAACTGATGTCAGTGTGAAGTGAACTCTTCAGCTCACACGTGTGATGTTTGTCTCTCTGTCTGATTACAGTCATTGTGAAGGCCACCAACGGTCCTCGATATGTGGTGGGGTGTCGCAGACAGGTGGGTGCTGAACATCCTGGTCTTTGTTATATCCTCTGTTCTGTCTCTGATCCCTCTCTCATTCCTAACATGATGCTGAATACTCTGAGTTCTATGTTAGGAATAGAGACAAAGTTATCTCTGTTTCTGCTGCATCCATTAGATCCGTTTTCTTAACGGTCAAATGTCAGAACATGTAAATGTTTGAGGATCAACATTGGACTCTGTAATCCCTCAGAGAGTTCAGTAGAACGATAGATGCATGCCTCTCTGAGTGCCTGGTACTTATTTTTTAGGGATCTAATTGGCAGAGTCTCAAATCAAACTGAAAACTTAATCAAAGTCTGTTGTCGTCAGTGTTTACGTTGTGTAATGTGTTTGTGTGTTGTTGTTTTTTCAGTTGGATAAATCTCAGCTGAAGCCCGGCACCAGAGTGGCTCTGGACATGACCACCCTCACCATCATGAGGTACAGAGACCCGCTCAGTCCAGAGTGATGGAGGAACAACTTCTAGTACTCTCACAACATAAACAGATCCATAACTTCATGAATGAGTCTGAAGTTATAATGTGGTACATCTGTGTGTGTGTGTGTGTGTGTGCTCTCTAACTGTGTGTGTGTTTCAGGTACCTGCCCAGGGAGGTGGACCCTCTGGTGTATAACATGTCTCATGAGGATCCTGGTAGTGTGTCATACTCTGAGATTGGAGGACTGTCTGAACAGATCAGAGAGCTGAGAGAGGTAACACACACAAACAAACAAACAAACACACACACACACTTAGCATGCACGCACGCACGCACGCACACACAGGTCCAACTCTCTCTACATGCTCTTTAGTTAAAGTGAGACCTCCGTGTGGTTCACAGAACACAGCTGTTCTCTGAAAGGTGACATATCATGCAAAATGGACTTTTTAATGGTTCTCTACCTGAAATGTTTCCCTGGCATGTCTACAAACCCCCTGAAAATGATAAAAATCCATTCTGCCCCTGTTCTGATTTCTCCACCTTTCTGTAAATGTGTGCTGAAACAAGTCGTTTCAGTTTTCAGTGGGTTTTTTTTACGTCACAACGACATCCGGTCTTTAACTGAAGTCCGAGCTCGGAGCTTGTTCAGCCCATAGACTGTATAAAATACAACTCAACTTCTCCCCTGTTTTTCATTACCTGCACACACGTGTGCTAACAAGAAGCTTAGGAGGGAGGCATGCTAGTTGTAGGCTGTCTTAATAAACACAGAGGTCGGTTTTACTCCCCACGTCTGCAGATTTGAAGATCTAGTGGATGATTTTTATTTATCATGGATAAGTGCTAGCGCTAGTTAGCATAGCCACATAGCTACATGTTCGTCACTGTGTGCCGAGACACACGTCGACATACTGACAAATAAAACAACAAGAAACACTAAATCTGTGACCAATGGTTCAGAAAGGTCCTGCTACAGGCGCCTCTCCTTCACGATCAGATTCTGGATCAGATTCAGAGGGTTGAAGTAACGCAGGTCTGTGAGCAGCCGTGTATATTGAGCCAACATGTAAACATTAGATCAACGTGCTGGAGAGTCGAGGCCACATCCACTTCCTGAGGGGGCGTGGTCAGAGAGAAAACAGAGTGTTCTGAGCAGGGCTGAAGAAGAGGGTTTTTCAGGCAGACCAAAATCTGATTTCAAAGTGTTTTTTTAAGCATAAACTTTAAAGACATGTTTTGGGGACCTCTTAGACCAATATATATTGATGAAAAGAGCGTAATATGTCACCTTTAAAGTCCACCATTGGAGTCTTCCGTCCGCTCTCTGCACTTAGTTTCATGGTAGGATCCGATCTTCCATTAAAGACCTGCTTCCTGTTAGCACCGTCAGAAATGATGGATTCAAGAAGTTCATCAGAAAACTAAATCCAGATACAAAGTAACAAACTGTCTTCAACTTTCACTCAGGAGCAAAAATCTGACTTTACATTTAAATGAAATCATGATTTGATATTTACCCTGATAATTCTCGATATCGACTGATGTGAAATGTTTTATTGTGACAACATCTTTTTCAATATCGCCCAGCTCTACACAGAAGGTCACATTTAGAAAAACACTTCAAATTAATAACTCAATGTAAAATAAGTTTTGATGTTTGTTGATGTTCAAACTATTTAATCCACATGAATCTGATGGGACTGTGTCACAGCTGAGAGTTGAGGGGTGGAGCTGATGAGCGAGGGTCAGATTTACATTTTGCCCCTCTGAATGAATCATTGTGTTTTGTGATCAGGTGATCGAGCTCCCCCTGACCAACCCTGAGCTCTTCCAGAGAGTCGGCATCATCCCTCCTAAAGGCTGCCTGCTGTACGGACCTCCAGGTCAGAACAAACACCATGATGTTTAATTTACCTTCATGATATAAACGTCTCCTCTGTCAGCGCTGTAGTGATTAAATCAATCAGTGTAGATAACGACGTCTTCTCTGTCAGGTACGGGGAAAACTCTGCTGGCCCGGGCTGTAGCCAGTCAGCTCGACTGTAACTTCCTCAAGGTGAGTGTGTGCGCCTGTGTCTGTGGGTTCAGGGGTTGAGGTGTGTGTATGCTGCCCCTCTGCAGTGCAGTGTGTCACTGTGTGTGTGTGTGTTGTAGGTGGTGTCAAGCTCCATCGTGGATAAATACATCGGAGAGAGCGCCCGTCTGATCAGAGAGATGTTTAACTACGCCAGAGACCACCAACCCTGCATCATCTTCATGGACGAGATTGACGCCATCGGTGAGACACGCACGCTAACACACACACACGCAAAGATGGACTGTGATCTCACTCAATGATGTCACACAAACATGATACAGTTTAAACTTGAACACGCACCGTCATCTCATCATGTGATCTGTGTGTGTGAAGGTGGCCGGCGTTTCTCTGAGGGGACGTCAGCTGACAGAGAGATCCAGAGGACCCTGATGGAGGTAAGCCAGATCCAAACTCTGTCACAGGTTACACACGTGTTTGTTAGTTTATGTGACATTCACTCCACTTTTAGTGTCTGTGTTTATGTGATCAGTAAGGTTTGAAACCTCAAACAGAGGTGTGTGTCGTTGTTTCAGCTCCGAACATGAACACACTCCCTCTCCTCCTCTCCTTGATGAGCAGCAAATTTGAGGCCAACTTAACTCGGGTTCATTGACCCCTGAAACTCGTGTGAAGACAGATCAATCAATCAATCAATCAAGTTTTACTTATACATCACCGTTCATACAAATCAAATTCAACCCAAAGTGTTTCACAGCGACTGAAAACAAGAAAGAAGCAGACATAAAATAACACCATAAAGACATATTACAAAAAACAAGATGGATTTTAAAATAGAGACTAATGCACACCAACAACAATAAAATATGTCATTAAAATAAGTTAAAGCATCAAATTAATATTAACCCTTTAAAGCCTGAACTATCAAATAGTTGCCAGAAAATTATAATTTTTTGAAAAAGTGTTTATTGGACCTTCTGACAAAAAAAAAAGCAATTTTTATATATGGGTTTTAATTTGTATCATATTTGATTCATCAGGCATTTTGGTGCAATTTATTGCTCAAAGTTTCTTAATTTTTTAAACAAACTAAAACATTTAAAAACAACATTTTAATCTATTAAACTTTGAGTTTCCTTCAAATTGTTCCCAAAGTAATTTCCAACCTAGAATTTTTTATTTTTTTTTCCATATTTCACGACAACGTCATACACATTGTGTATCTGCTACACAACAACAAACACGAATTAATTGTATAGTATATTTCTTCTCTGAATTGTTCAGTTTTTAGTGGAAATCAATGAGAAAAAGACAATTATTTACTAGGGAGCCATGGCAACATTCAACCAGTCATCTGTCATCATGATACAGCAGGTTGTATTTATAAAAATACAATATACATTATAAATATCTTAATTTCTTCTCTGAATAAACCTCATTATGTCATTTAAACATAATCTCAAATAATAAAAAGACTGCATGTTGCTTTATGGAATAATGTAATAAATGTCCTTATATATCTGCTGTATTCATTTTGATACACACATTTCAACCTGGTTTGATAATAAATGAAGTAATGAAATATTAATTGGTTTTACATTGCATCAATCCAGTAACTATTCCTCTTGAAGTTTCAGGAACAATTTGAAAGTTTTTTTCATCCAAACTTTTTCAAACTTGGTAAAAAATATCCCTGAAAAACCTCGAGTGGGTCTCTGATCCACAGCTGACATGTTGGATGTCTCAAGTGACGTCCTTCTGGTGCATGAAGTAAAGTCTTCTTTATTTTAAACTGCAGTATGCATCAGACATACAGAGGATTTGATATTCTCTCTCAGACCCCAACAACGACAACAACAGATACACATAGGAAATAGCTAGAAAAAGATAAGCTAAAATGAAAAAGAAGTAAGCTAATAAAAATAATAAAAATGTTTAAAACAGTGCAAAAATGTTGCTTTAGTGCAATTTAAACTCCCACCTGGAGGATTATCCGTGCACTGATAACTGATGTATGTAAAGTGTAAGGACAAGAGTTGAAAATAAAATGAAAGATAAAAATATCAATAAAACTTATAGATAAATACAAAATAAATAAATAAACAGTTAAAATGACTAAAAAAAACAACAACATTAAATTCAATATAATAGTAAAAAGTAAGTAATAAAACTATTAAACCCTAATTAAAAGGCAGACTGAATAAATGTGTTTTTAGGTTCCATTTAAGAGTCTGAAGAGTTAGAAGAATAATATGAATTTATGATGATACATGTTCCAGTGCTCATAGGCAGAGCAGCAGACCGTCATCCTTCATGTAGCAGCACACATCCAGTCTGAAAACAACCTACAGGAGCGTCTGATCCTCTGGAGCAGCAGATCTGTGTGTGTGTCTGTTTAAAGAGATCTGATTAATCCTGTTAGAGCTGCCTGATGATCACTGAGTCACCCTTTAATCCCACACTCTCTCTATCTGACACCAGGGTTCATTAGCACTCCTGGTAGTCTCTCGTTGTCATGGACATGTGAAACCTAAGAAGAGCCTCATTTAAAGATGTGTGACTTTGTGTGTTGTCGTGTCTCTCAGCTCTTGAACCAGATGGACGGCTTCGACACGTTGCACAGAGTCAAGATGATCATGGCCACCAACAGACCCGACACTCTGGACCCAGCCCTGCTCAGGCCCGGCAGGCTGGACCGCAAGATCCGTAAGACCCTCACCCTGTTCACGATACTCACCTGACACCGAGACCTCACGGTGAATCTAATCCATAACTCTAATCTAATCTCACCCGATGTGATCCTCAGACATCGAGCTGCCCAACGAGCAGGCTCGTCTGGACATCCTGAAGATCCACTCCAGCCCCATCACCAAACACGGAGAGATCGGTGAGACGCGTGATCCCACACACTCTTTGTAACCAGGAAACATCTGATGATTGAGTTTAGCTCACAGACAGATCATACGTTAACGTCCTGACTCTTTGTTTCAGACTTTGAGGCCATTGTGAAGCTGTCAGATGGATTTAACGGGGCTGATCTGAGGAACGTCTGCACAGAAGCAGGTCAGACTCACACCTTCACTGTGACATCATCATCAGATCCATCAGTGTGTGTGTGTGTGTGTGTGTGTGTGCGTGTGCGTGTGCTCATGCTTTGTGTGTGTCTCCAGGTCTGTTTGCAATCCGTGCCGACCGTGAGTATGTCACTCAGGAGGACTTCATGAAGGCCGTGAGGAAGGTGGCGGACTCGAAGAAGCTGGAGTCCAAACTGGATTATAAACCTGTATAAATCTGATCTTTCGTATGTTTGCTGTGAACTTTCTTCTTCAATGAATCAAATCTTTGTTTATGTTAAAAAGGTAACCCTGCTCCCGTCACAGTGACTCATTTTTCCATTGGATGGTGTTCACACTGAAGCACACGCTCTGTACATTGACTTCATGTCGTGAAATAAACATTATATCCTCTCTCTGAACGTCTGGGCTTTCATCTTTACTGACTTTACACCTTTAAGATGTTTCAGGGTCTTCATCAGCGCAGGACTCAGAGCTCCTCTCACTGATGAAGAGCTCACAGTGCCCTATTACCTCTCTAGAACACTACGCTCCCAACATGCAGGCCTGCTGGTCTCTAAAGTCTGTAAAAGTAGTATGGGAGGTAGAACCTTCAGTTATCAGGCCCCTCTCCTTTGGAATCATCTACCAGTCAGGAACCGGGAGGCAGACACCCTCTCTACTTTTAAGAGTAGGCTTCAAACTTTTCTTTTTGATAAAGCTTATAGTTAGAGCTGGATCAGGCTTGGATCAGCTCTTAGTTATGCTGCTATAGGCTTACACGGGACTCCCACCAGATCCCTGTCCAGTCCATCTCTGATCCGCTGTGGTCCTTCTCTGTGCTCTCTCCTCCGTCAACACCCACCGGTTGAGTTTTTTGGAATGCAGCACGGATCAGGACCGCCGGACAGCTGGACTCGTGTGATCAAGGTTTTCTTGTGCTATTTATTGACAACTCGAGCTGTGCTCATTCATACTGACGCGTCATCATCCTCCCTATCAGCTGATCTCAACATCCTCTCATTGGCGGTCTATTAAAGCTGCAAATCTCCCTGTCTCTGCCTCTGCTTTGCCAGTGCTCCTGCTGTCCTGCTCAGTGCTGTGTGAAAACTTTGTACCCACCTCCTCCCCGGCATCCACCTGCGGGCTCTGAGGGGGGTTAGTCCTGTCTCATTGCTCTTAAATGTCTGCATTTAAATAATCTACGAGGAGTAATGAGGTTCAGAGCCCACACACCAAACACAATACTGTATGCTGCAATAAACTTTATCTTTAAGTAAACGTGAGTTGTCTGACTGAACTGGTTTTAGATTTTTTTAATAATTATTGCGATTTCAGCAAGTTTTGTTACGTGTTGAATGTTATTAACACGGCTGACTTTCTGTGTCAGTGCATTGTACATGTTCTCGGCTTTATATATTTGTTTTTCTTTTTCTTTTCGGAGGCGTTGTTCCATGAGTTGTCCCCACGCGAGCGAGTGACTGGTTTGCGTACAGAGCCGGAGATCGTGTCCTCAGACTCTGGGAGGACTTTTGTACTCTTTATGGGGAAAAAAAGAGACGGACTAAAACGAGAAGAACGGAGGAAAAAAAGAGAATCCTGGATTATTTTGGTGGTCTTGTATTAGACTGCACTACTACAGTATCTGGTGTGCAATCTGTGATAGCTGAATGTTCCTTGTACATTTGTGTTCACTACATCTTACCAGAGCCCAGCTCTCTTTATAATGTGTGGAGCTGAATGAGTGAACTTCTGGCTGTGTAAGATGCTTGATTCTGATTGGTTAAAACCCCTTAATAAGAGTTCTGGTTCCGGTTTGCTTCTACTGGATAGACCGTAAAGTGAGATTAAAAATAAACCTTAGCATCAAAATAACTATCAATCAATCTTTATTTGTATAGCGCCAAATCACAACAAACATTATCTCAAGACGCTTTTACAAACATAGGAGGTCTAGACCACTCTATGTCAAATTATGAACAGAGACCCAACTTCAAGACAGGGTAAGACTCAGTCTGACCCCACCTTAATCCACCATGAGCATTGCACATCACAGTATTTAGCTAGTTACAGAAAAACTTCCTTTACGCAGGCAGAAACCTCAGGCAGAACCAGACTCATGTTAGACGGCCATCATGCCTCGACCGTCGACCGAGTTGGGTCTAGAAAGACAGATAGAGGGGAGTAAGAGAGAGAGTTGATAGTGATGAGACGAGTAGCAGTAGCTGTTGCCGCTGGAGTCCAGCACGTCCATATCAGCTGGAGTCCAGATCGTCCACAGCAGGAGGACGTCTACGGCAGCTCAGAGGAATCTACGAGACAAGGGAGCTCAGGGACTCCAGAAAGGTCTATGGTTAGTAACTTTAATGGGACAGGCAGAGTTAAAGTAAGTGATGAAGGGGTTGGGGGGGAAGGGGGTGAGCTAGGATCCCAGTGTGTTAGTGCGCCAGTTCCCCCGGCAGTCTAAGCCTATAGCAGCATAACTAAGAGCTGGTCCAAGCCTGATCCAGCTCTAACTATAAGCTTTATTAAAAAGGAAAGTTTGAAGCCTACTCTTATAAGTAGAGAGGGTGTCTGCCTCCCGCACCCTGACTGGTAGATGATTCCAAAGGAGAGGGACCTGATAACTGAAGGTTCTACCTCCCATACTACTTTTAGAGACTGGTGGCAGCTTCAAATGTTTATTCTGTGAAATACAGAGTTTATTTTCATATTATTTAAAGTATAACATGTTTAGAAATCTGCATGAGTGCTTGTATAACATGTCCGATCAGTGTCAGTATGGTGGGCAGTTATTCTGACGTCCAGTGATCCCCAATTAATGCGACAAACAAGCTGACACTGTTCTTCTTCTCTGGTTTATTATCAAACATCAGAAGGTGATGACATCACAGTGGACAACCAGACCTGATGGACTTGGAGCCTCTGACGTATCAGAGTGTGTGTGTTAGGTTGGTGTTTGCTGTCTCCAGCTCTGCAGCTCACTCAGTCGTCTTCCTTTGTCGTCGTCTGAACGTGATGACTCGGACCGCAACAGCTGCTCGAACCTCTGCCACACACACACACACACACACAACACACACACACACACATACAAGTTTTAATTCTAGTCTCTTTATGTCATGAGCCATGTGTATCTCTATAAACAGTGTGTGTACCTTCACAGCAGCATCTCTCAGCTCAATGACGGCCTCGTGCACCGAGCTGCACCTGGTGGTGGTGATGGATGCTGTTGTTGCTATGGTAACACCGGGTGGCAGGTCAGCAGGAGGCATCGGGTACGGGATACCAGAGAAGGTCCTGAGACAAACGCACACAAACACGTTTATAATGGTGTTAGTCCGTCTTCTATTGTGAAAGGACTTGATGACTTTAACTGTGAAGGAGATGGGTGCTTTTATTTTGAAGGGGTAAAACAAAAAACCCTGATTGGACTGTGAAACTTTTACTGTGAAGGAACTGTGGTGCTTTTACCCTGAAGGGGTACTGCCAAAAAGCCTGATGGGGTTGGAGACTTTTATTGTGAAGGAGCTGTGGTGCTTTTACTTTGAAGGGGTACTGCCAAAAAGCCTGATACAGCTGTGAGACTTTTACTGTGAAAGAGCCTGGGTGCAGGGATGATGTCACAGCCCTCTGAGTCTTACCTGCTGACCGTGCAGAGTTTGGGTCCTGGTTCCTCCCCGGTCTCCGTGGTCAGAGAGCTTTCCTCCGGGTGCTGCTGTGACGCCTGAGCCTCTGTGTCTATGGAGACAGATCATCAAACAGGTGATTGGTTACCCACAGGTGTAGTAACATCCACCTCTCCTGATCTGATCTGAACTTTAAACCTGTCTGGTTTAAAGTGAGAGCTCACCTGAGGCTGTGAGCAGGTCATCCAGCTGATGGAGCAGCTTCTCCGTTAGAGAGGCCAGTGATGTCACAAACTCCTCCCCCCTGACTCTCACACACTCCTGAAAGCACGCAGTGAGCGTCACACTGTCAGAGTTTATTCTTTGTCTTAAAGGCGCCCCATGTAAGCCCACTCAAGGAGAGAACTAAGCAGTGTTCAGATAAATAAACATTAAAGATTACGTTAGCTCTGACTCACAGTCCCTCTCTCTGCTGCTCTCCATGTTTTGCTAACCAGCTGTGTTAGAGCTCCTGTCAGGAGTTTGTAGCTTGTTAAGACACAGACGTAAACTAATACTTTCTCTATGGAGACCGATAACTTCTAAAGCGTTATCATCAAAGTCTGAAACTGCAGCTGGAGGTCAGGTGTGATCACAGCATGCTGCAGAGAGCAGTCTTCTGCATTCTCGAGGACAAGGATGCAAAGTGAGTGATGCATTTGACCGTATCCAGAAGGAAATCAGGTACCATCTTGTCCACCAGGGGGCGCCAAAGTTGAAATAAGCAAAACGTTCCTTACAGGAGCTTTAAATAATTGATAGTGATTGGTAACTTCCCATGTTTCCTCTCTGCCTGTTGACACTGTGGCAGAAATGTTGGCATTCTAATTTTCACTCCTTTTAATACAACTTGTAATCTGATTATTTGAAGCGCATTAACTTTAAAGCTGGGGTTGGTAGTCAGATTTAGATCCGCTTTTTGTTATACTGGTTAAAATGATCTTTATGTCCTGATGGCAATCAATACATAATGTGTTCTTAAAAAAGAGGTAAAAAAAGCTGCTATCTACAGCCGGAGTAAACCTGGGAAAACACCAACCAATCTCCGTTTTTGGGTCCAAAAATTTAAAACCAATCAAATCCTGTCCTGCCGTTCTGCCCTCCTCCTGCGCGTACATTTCCCAGGCGTTCACTCCCCGTCTCCTGCCCCTGCTTCCCCTGACTCTATTTACTGCCCCTCTCGCTCGACCTCGGGCCTGTCCCCTCTGACCCGATGAGGTGCTTTGCTCAGGACTGTAGTCCGGATCAGAGTCTAAAAAGCTCTCACCACGGGGCTCTGACAAGCAGAAGAATGAATGACATTCAGTAAGTCCTACAGAAAATGTAGATATTCCGTCCGGACGCTGTAGTGATGACGAGCCGGTTCGTGAACACGTTGAGTTTTAATAACCGGTCACTGTCGGCCGTGATCACGCCAACCAACAAAACAACAATCAATGTTTGAATGAATGAAGAACTTCTCCTCTTGTCTCTCCTCTCTCTCGCTCACACACTCTACACCTCTCCTGATGCCTTCACTGACTGTCAACACTGTAGGAATTAAGAGCATCTACACTGAACACGTTTAACAAACAGTAGAGTTGTTACAGTGTTATATATGTGTTATAACTTTTCTCCTGATATCGTGTCACCAGTACAACTGGATAATGCTAGCATGACAGTTGTGAGTACTAACAGCAGCCATGTTTGTTTGTTTGTGTTTTTAACTTTCACTATGAGAATGTTTTGGTGAGGACCGGTTTTGAATCAGTCACCATCATATGGTCATGAATCAGCGGCGCTCCTGCATGTGAGCGGAGGGGGGCGTCGTTTTGGAGGAGCTCCGAGGGGAAGGGGGGAGGGGTTAGACGGACTCCTGAAGACATGCTACATTCAAATTCATACTAGTTTTTCGAGACTACCAACCCCAGCTTTAAGACTGGTAATTAACAGCTGAGCAGTTCCCAACAAAGAAAAGACAAGAGCAGAATGAAAGAGACGTCAACAAAGTGGAATAAGACAAAATATGAAGCAACCACCAAACAGAAAACACCACAGGACTGGTTGAATGAAAACTAGAGGGCAGAAGACCTTTTACGCATCATTTCAAAATGCAGACAGTAACATGCTAATTGCCACATAGAGCGCTGCTGAGTTGGAACTTTCTCACAGTTTTGGTTTGATGTTGATAGCCCACATAAAACTGGAGATATGATTGTTTGAATTTCATAAAAAATGTATATTTCACTGCGTTCGCGCTTCCGCATGAGATATGGGACCACAGGCGTCACATTTATGCTAATATCTTCATCATTCCATTGTTTACAAAAGCAAAATTACTCAAAACCTGTCAAAATAGGCCAGGACCTCTGAGGGTTAAAATCCCTACCATGGGTGGAATCTGAGGTACTGTTTTTTCACCCAATGAAATCATCTCCGTGTCGAGGTCCTGCTCACCCTGTCTGGGTTTCAAATCCACTCTATTCACCTGATCACTCTACATTATCCCTTACTTACACAATGTCTCTTTAGGGATGGGCAATGATTTTCTAATATTCAGTCACTTTGTAAAAATCGCTTTAAAAAGTCCCTTTTTCATCGTTTTTACCGGTGCCTGGTTGCAATACGGGGGGGGGGGGGGGGGGGGGGATTATTTGAATAATCGTTGATGATTGGCGAATAGTATTTTGGCTTGAAATGCTCATCCCTACTTCTGTTATGCATCATGTCCCTCCTGAATCTCCAAAAAAATCATCATTATTTCGCCACTAAAATGGCACTAACTGATTCAATGGTAGCTGATAGTTTGATTTAACTTCATCTGACTGCATCCAACATGAAAATAATTTGAAAGGCCGTCTTCCAAAATGTCCACATGTTGAGTGAGAAAGCGTGACTTCCATCACTTTGTTTTAAATGTTGATAAATTGGATAAATTCAGACATTAGCACTCAGATGCTCTTATTGTGCTAACATAGAAAAGCAAGAGGTGACAAGTGAAGTCTCCAATCCCGGGTCTAATAGGGGTAGACGTGTCCTCCCTGCTCCTACCTGTAGTTCCAGGTGTGTTGAACAGATGGCGCTGTGTAGCTGCTGCTGTCTGAGTTCCTCTCCGCCGCTCGTCGTCTGAAGCTCGTCGTCTCTCAGAGAAGCTCTCAGCTGACGGACGTTTTCACCCTGAGGACCAGAGAGAGAGGAAACACTGAGCGCTGATCTGAGTCTGTTTTAAACTGATGATCTGTCTCTGAGGGTCACACCTTCTCCTTCTCGCCGGCTGTCAGTGTGTCCTCCAGCTTCATTCGGACTCCGCCCACCTCCTCTCTTAGCTTCGCCACCTGCTGTCGCTCATGGTTGGTGATCAGGACTTTGGGTAACAATTTGAGCAGCTCGGCCAAGAAGGACAGCTGGATCATGAGTTCTGAGAGACAGACCGGCAGAGAGAGGCAGACTATTTTTTGATCTTCTTTCAGGCTTGGCTACAGAAACACCTCCCCGTCCTCATCAGAGTAAAAGTACGAACATGTTTGTGTTTACCGTCTCTGCTCGTGCTCAGAAGCTTCCTGGCCTGGTCCTGGTATCCCAGAAGCCTCTGCTGCATGCTCTCAGCCCATTGGTTCAAACTATCAGGAACCAGGAGGAACCTGCTGCCCCGCTTGCTCAGGTAGAAGTCCTGAGTGAGAAAGTTCAGGAATGATTTTACAGAACAAAGACTTTGATTCGCTCCCCAAACTGCGTTGCTGTTACCTCGGCAACCGGCAGGATGACATCATTGGCTTTCCATAACACGCCGTTAACTGCAGAGCTGAGCGAGCTGAAATAAACACACAGCGGGTAAGAACCTGAAAGACCGCCAACCGGCTTCAGTCAGACCAGCAGTTCACACTCACTGTGAAGTCTGTTCTGGATCTGGTTTGGGTCCAAAAACCTGGAGCCTTCTGTCGGACCTGATGGACTTGGAGCCTCGGCCAACACTAACACACAAAAACACACAAAGGGTTAAAAATAAAGGATAATAAAGGATACGTTGTGTCTCTGTGTGTACGTGGAGGTCCCACCTGAGGTTGCTAACTGAGCTGGTACATCTCTGCTGAAGACGCCGGACTGAACTCTGACCTGTGAGCACACAAAGAGCCATCCATCAATCTTTCCAAACAGAGCAGGTCTAGACCGTACTCTATGTTCTATCATTAACAAAGATCCAACATCAAGACAGGATCAGATCCAGCCCCATCTTACAGACAGGACTCAGTCTGATCTCATCTTAATCCACCATGAGCAGAGCACTTTGCAGCGTTTAGCAAGTTACAGTGGCAAGGACAAACTTCCTTTAACAGGCAGAAACCTCCAGCAGGACTAGACTCATGTTAGACACACATCTGCTGAGACTGTGTTGGAGAGAGGGATAGAGGGAAAAGGAGAGAGAGAGAGAGATGATAGCGGTGAGATGGATAGTAGTAGTTGTAGCAGCTGGAGTCTGGCACATCCACAGCAGGAGAGATCCAGAGGAACCTACGAGACAAGGGAGCTCAGGGACTCCAGAAAGGTCTATGGTTAGGAACTTTAATGGGACAGGAAGAGTTAAAGTAAGAGACAGGCAGAGACAGGAGAGAGAGGGAAAGACAGGATCCCAATGTGTCAGTCTAAGCCTATAGCAGCATAACTAAGAGTTGGTCCAAGCCTGATCCAGCTCTAACTATAAGCTTTATCAAAAAGGAAAGTTTGAAGCCTACTCTTAAAAGTAGAGAGGGTGTCTGCAACCCCAGTACAGTGTATGCTAATGAAGAAGTCAATTAAAAACAGGTTCAGAGTTCTTACCAGAAGCTGTTCTTCCTCTCTCTTCCTTCTCTACTTCTTCTGTCCCATCCTCCTGGATCATACTGAACCTGATGAGTGAGAATCATCAGACAGAAGAGAGGACCATGTAAAAGCTCAATCACTACATGCAGCTCTATCATTGTTGTTAGTACTTCTCAGTGAGATTAACAACAGTACGCACCTGTTGAGGAATTTGATGACTCCCACCACAGGGTCATTGAGGATGTAAACACCTTTCCTGCTCGGCTGCAGTAAACCAGGAGGCGGGGCTGACCGGACCTTCTTCCTGGACTTGGGACGAGGTGACAGACTCTCCTGCAAGGTGTGGACCTAGACACAAAAAAGACATGAACTGGAAACAGACTTTTTGGATATAAATGGATCAAATGTGTCAAATGCACAAGTAGAAAGGGGGTCTTTGCTGCTGCTCTCCCTTTCTTGGCTTTTCATGTATTGTGGTGTTCCACATACACAAGTGGAAGGGCAGGGAGCTTCTAGAACAGAGCCAAACTAACAAATATAACTTATCACATGCAAATAATAAATCTTTGGATGAAAAGTAGTCCAAAGTGGTCGTCCAAAGAGTGGGAGATCCAACGAGAAAAGACAAAGCTCATGGGGAAAGGAGGCTTTTTTGAGACATGGTAGTCCAAGAGGAGGGTAGTAGTTGTTGGACAATAGATTGTTAGCCAAAAGAAAAAGATTCTTGTTTAAAACATGAGACTGTTTTTTAAGGTATGGTCCAGAGAGGTCTGGGTTGGTAAGAGGTTGTCAAAGCATGCAGGTGTTAAAGCAGGAAGTGAGAAAGTATTCCAGCATACCCATGAAAATTCCAGGTACTGAGATCGCTTCTTGAAATCATCACTGACCGATGACAGGAAAGAGGACACCTGATCTGGAGACACCTGCAGGCAGACAGACAGACAGTCAGGATAACAACCAAATTCCACCAGGTCCGTGTCCGGTCCGTCTCCGATCCGTCACGGCACAGGATCTGATAGGTTTCTATTCTAGTCAGTGTGTTAACTTCCACTGGATCCGCTCCGTTGCGTTCCGGCTCCGTGCTCTCTCGTCTGTCAACACCCACTGGTTGCGTTTTCGGAACGCGGCATGGAGTAGGACCGCTGGACAGCTGGAGTCATGTGACCGAGGTTTTCCCGCTGTAATTACTGAATCAAGGATTCTCCTCCTCCTCTCCTCATCCATGTTGTCTTTCTGGTCCTCTGAAAACCTCTGACCTGTTGACTCCAGGCCTGGCTCCGCTCATCATGACGGTTTGTTGTTGTAGTTAAGTGAAATACGATCTGGTGATAACACAGAGGGTTTTATTCTGAAAATTAACCGGATGTTTTCATTTTGTTTTGGTGTCTGACTTCCTGTCCCGCTCCATCTGCTCTGTTGAGATTGATGCGTCGTGCTCCGGCATCAGGCAAAAATAGAATTCTTGTGTATCTGATCCGGAAGACTCCGACCTGCCGGATCAGAGACACAGCCGGAACACAACAGAGAGGATCCAGAGGAAGTTAACACACTGACTAGAATAGAATCCCATCAGATCTGGCGCTGTGATGGACCGGAGATGGACCGGATATGGATCTGGTGTAAGTCCTATGTAAGGATCAGGATAGGTTCTTGATAGAGCCAGTGTGACTGTGAGTACCTGTGTGTCCTCCATCAGCCTCCTCAGATCCTCCAACCTGCTGCTGAGAGCGTCCTGCTGCTGGTTACTGCTGGCTGCCTGCATGGTTCAAATGTGTTTCAACATGTTAGCTAAAGGCTCTCAGTCAGGTCTGACTGACACTGAGACAAGTACAGACAGAAACACGGGTACCTCTGCCTTGATGCTGACTCGTGTGCTGCTGATAATCTTCTTGATCTTCTCCGTGAACATCACCTCAGTCTTCAGGACCGAGAGGGTCTCCTCAAAACGACCAGACACCTCCTTCACCTGGAGGGAAACACAGACTTTGTTTTCAGATCATTTATCTGATATGGAGACGACATGTGATCTGCCTAACCTTCTCTGTGCAGCCGTATCCTGTCTGTCAGTGTATCATAGGTACTGAAGCCCCCCTGATGCAGCAAACCTGGTGGGCCGGGTGTCTCAGGGCATGAAAGCCTAACCCTAACATATCCATATTAACACCCCTGACTGTACTGGCCAAAACCAAGCAGCAATTGCTAACTCTTCCTCATACCTGCAGCTATCCCTTTCTCACAGTGACATATGTAAAAAAAAAAAACATTTAAAGTGAGCTCAAACCTGCAGCAAACTCTTGGACTCAAACCCCTCCAGCTCAGAGTAAATGGACTTTTCTGCCACACGGATCTGTTTGGTCTTCTCCTTCACTTTCCTCTGAAACATCTTCACCTCCTGAGGGGAGAAATCTCCTCCTTCACTGAACAACCTGCAGGAGGAGAAAACATGCAGCTGAAGAAAACTCCTCAAGTTGATTTGATAACTTGCATGTGTTCCGAGTGTTACCTGAAGGACATGAGGAGCTGTGCTGTTCTGTGTCTGACCTCCTCCAGTCTGATCTGAACAGTCTGTCTGAAGGAGGTCTGACAGTCCTGCGTGTCTCTGATATGTTTGTCTAGACAGTCCTGCAAGGCGGAGCTCACAGCCTCCAGACTGCAAAGAGAGAAACAGACTCTGATGTTTTACAAAGATGTTTTGAAACAGTCTGAACAAACTGTGTGATTCCAGAGCCGCTGTTACCGCTGGCTGTTGTCGGCTGTCATGATGTTGTCGTCCATGTTGGACACCGTGGCGGAGAACTTCTCGTTCTTCTCCTTGATGGAAGTTTGCAGGTCCTTTAGCTCCAGCTTACAGGAAGCCAAGACGTCAGACACCCCGTCAAAGTGAGCATCAACACGCTGTTTGTGGAGCTGCAGCTCAGCTGAGGACACACACAAAGACACTGATGTTAAACCTCAAACATTTGACTGGTGATAACTCAACTTTGGCACAGGTACAGGTATTTAAAATCTCACAGATTGAAAGAATTTTATTGTTAAAGTTAGGACTCAGTTCCCTGGGTTTTGCTCAAAGACTGTATAAGAAATGGACGTAGAATCCGTGACGACACCCATCTGTTTCTGAAGCGCTGTTTTGAGGCCAATCGTCAGCGGCAGCCATATTGCTGCTGTTGAGCGATTGTGACATAAAGAGGCGGGCTTTGAGCCTCCTAGCCAACAGCTACAGTGTTCCCGCCTGTCAATCAAATCAGCTGTGCCTCTCATTGGAAGACTCGTAATCTTAATATCTTTGAAGTTACCGCGTTCTGACAAAAATCACTCCCTGTACAGTGTGTGCTGATCAAGAAATGAGCTATCCAGACTACACTCGTCTTTTGAACCAGGCTGTAAACATGTTTATTTCTACTGTAAAGATCGGCTTTTTTGAATTGGTGTGTAAGTGGTTTCCAGTACTTCTGAAGCCAGCCTCAAGCGGATCCTCGATGAACTGCAGTTTTTAACACTTCCGCATTGGACTCCTATTTTTAGACTGGAGGTTGCTGCTTAGTTTTGCTGCATGTCATGCTCAATGCTTCTTGTTTGCACTTATCTACACAAATGGACTGACATATCCATCCTTATGTTGGTGTATTATTTCCCCACTTTGCTCTTTTACCAGCCAATCAAAATCAAGAAGGGGCGGGACTTCCTGTATCAAACTTATCAACTAGTAGGTGAAAGTAGATTTATGCACCGGTTATCCAATGCAAGCCTTGTTCCTTTGGGGGTATCATTTCCAGGTCTAGATCATAGGCTGTATAAATAATGGACGTAGTATCCGTGACATCACCCATCTGTTTCTGAAGCGCTGTTTTGAAGCCAATCGTCGGCGGGAGCCATATTGGAAATGCTGAACTCATCCAAAAGAATGTGACGTAAAGAGGCGGGGTTTGAGCCTCCTAGCCAACAGCTATGTTTATCTCACCTGTCAGTCAAGTCAGCCATGTCCTTATTTGGGCCAAAACTCGTAATCTTAATATCTTCTGAACCGCTGCATTAGAAAAAAATTCATCCCCCGTACAGTGTGTGCCGATAGCGAAACTAGCTACGTAGACCGATGCCGTTTTTTGAACCAGGCTGTAAACATGTTTATTTCTGCTGTAAAGATCGTCTTCTTTGAATGGGTGTGTATGTGGTTTCCAATGTTTCTGCAGCCAGCCTCTAGTGGATTCTTAATGAACTGCAGTTTTTAGCACTTCCGCATGGGCTTCATATTTTGAGACCGGAGGTTGCCGCTTGGCCACAACGAAAAATGTCCTTGTTTTAAAGCAAATATTGAACAAAGAGCACCATTGGAAGACAATGTGAAAACAAAAGTTGTAAGTGTGGTCCTTACCAAGGCGGGGTTCGTATATATGGGTCTGGATGTGTTGGTGGTTCAGCTGCTTCAGGTGGAGCTCCTCCTCTGAATGCAGCACCTCCTCCCTGTGAGTCACCATGATGACAGCCGCGCTGAGGACATCACGGAAGTGCTGCTCCAGGTTCTCCAGGAAGAGAGTCCGCACACTGGAGGTCAAACACACACACAGTCAGCACCAGAAGGCCCTCTTGTTGTCGTGGTGTGTGTCTGTGTGTGTGTGTACCTGATGAGTTTGTGTGTGAGCAGCTCTACAGGAAATAGGGTAAGGTGTGTTTCCTGTTGCTGGTCGTCCGGCAAGTCAGGAGCTGGGCATGAGAAGGCGGGTCCGGTATAAGCCACACCACTGGATGAGGTGAATGTGACATCACTGCGGATGTCACAGAGGTCCTTCAGGGAGGACTCCGCCTGTGCACACACAAGAAACCGACTCTTAGACAAGACAAATAAGACGAAGATCACCGTCTGTCATTTATCCATCAAAGCATCACCTCAGTCAGCCAATCATCAGAGGGCTGGGCGAGGTCTGTGTCAGTCTGACAGCTGATTGGATGATTCTCCGTCATCTCCTCTGGTTTCTCTGTTTCAGCACCTCCACTGTTAACTACACGAGATAAAAGATGAGCTCATAATGGAGCAAAATCCAGTTCAAGTGCATGAACAGCGAATACAGTGAACATTACAGGGGACATACTCACGCTGGTCTGAGGTGGAGCTCAGTGATGGGTGGAGTTTCTGCAGATCCTCTGGACTCTAAGGAGCAACATCACATATGATTACACTATCTTTGGGCTTGAGTCACATGACCTGAATTCGATATAAGCCCAAATTTTGATCCTCCTAGAGCCCAAAGAGGAAAAATGATATGACAAGTTTCATTAACACTTCTATTAAGTTCATAAAGACTGAGCCAATAGTTCAGGTTAGGGATGTCAACAATGAAACGAGTCTCGATTAATTGATTGTTAAGAACTTATCATCATCATGTGGTCTCATGGTTTGGTCGTTCAGCTATCAGGGAGGTGTTTGAAGTTTAAATCATGTTACGATTTGAATCAGCTGACTGAAGGTGTTGTGTGGCTGAGTGACAGGTCTCCACGAGCGCTTTTTTTCTCCATCACCTGACTGATTCTGACCCAGTTGCGCTCCAGGCTGACACCTGACCACATTCACAGGCTTATTTTTCTCATTAAGAACGAGTAGACAGAAAACGGGACACTGTGAGTCTGAAATATGTTTCTGTTCAGTTCCCTTGTTGAGACTTGTTCTGCTCCACATGTTGATATTCAGCGTGTTGAACATTTTGAACACCTCAATATGATCTGTAGATATTCAATACTATCAGTTATATACACTGTCTTGAAGGAAAATTTGATTCAGGGAAAAAACTTTTACCTTTTTTTTAATGATTGAACGATAATTGGTCGTTAACATTTCCAAAGATCGATCACGGAAAATACTTGAAATTTACATCACTAGTTCAGATAATACAAGTCTGAGAGCAGAGGGATGGATGAGTGTCTGAGATGCTAGGTTACCGGTCTGTAGGTGTGGTTGAGGCGGAAGAACGAGCTGAGGCTGCTGCTGTAGGAGAGGAGCTCTTCCAGGAGGAGGGACGGGAGACGATCCAACAGCTGACACTGATCTGAGACTTGCTGTCTGCAGCTGCATGCACAAGAAAGATACAAGTTACACAAACTCAGGGTTCAGTTCAAGATCCTAAACTTTTGGGACGCTGGTGGTCTAGTAGTCTAAGTGCCCCACATACAGAGGCTATGGTACTCGTCCTGCATGTCTTCCCCCACTCTCCATCCCCACGTTTCCTGTCACTCTTCAGCTATCCTATCTAATAAAGGCAAAAGTCCCAAAAATATAAAAAAAAAAAAAAGATCCTAAACTTTTATCATCCTTAAGGAAAACAAATGCATGACTCTGTGTTAGCATGTAATACCTCTGTTGGACCTCCTGCAGGAACACGACAGCTTTGTCCAGAGACGTCTTCAGAGCGCTCTCACTGCCCTCCTGCCGGAGTGCACCCAGCAGGACATCCAGAGACACCTTCTTCCTCTGACAACACAACAGCAAAGCATCATGGGAGAGCCTGCTACCTGCTGACAGACTCATACAAGCTCCGTCTACACCCCATATCAGGTAACCCAAGTGTATTAAAGTCATACCTGTATGTGATGCTGCTGTGAGCCTCTGAGGTCATCCATTTGTTGTTGTAGTTCTTCTTCTCTCATCTTTAACCTGCGGTTGTGTGTCTCCCAGAGCAGCGCTGCTCCTCGAATCAGGTTGAATACACACCTGCTGAGGCTGACAGCGCGGCAGGCCAGAGACTCACAGCACACCTGCAGACA